>NC_057806.1:577159964-577186659 GCF_018294505.1 Triticum aestivum
GGCCGCCCAGGACGAAAAGCCCATTTTCTGTCATGATTTTTGTCATAGAAGTAGGAGCCCACCACATCTATGATGATACCGGGTTTTGTCACAATTATCGTCATAGAAGTGTCATATGTATGACAGAAAAAATTTCGTTCGGCCCAAAATGTCACGGATGTGTCTTTTTTTGTAGGGAAAGGGGGAACCTACTCCTGCTAGGAGTAGGATTCCTCCCCCCTTGGTGCGCCCCTTGTGGCCTGTCGGCCTCCTCCTCCCCTCCTTTATATACGGGGGAGGGGGCACCCCATAGACACAAAAGTTGATCTTTAGCCATGTGCGGTGCCCCCCCTCCATAGTTTTCCACCTCGGTCATATTGTCGTAGTGCTTAGGCGAAGCCCTGCGTTGGTAACTTCATCATCACCGTCAACACGCCGTCGTGCTGACACAAATCACCCTCGGCCTCAGTTGGATCAAGAGTATGAGGGATGTCACCCAGCTGAACATGTGCAGATCGTGGAGGTGTCGTGCATTCGGTACTTGATCGGTTGGATCGCGAAGACGTTCGACTACATCAACCGCGTTACTTAACGCTTCCGCTTTCGGTCTACGAGGGTACGTAGACACACTCTCCCCTCTCATTGCTATGCATCTCTAGATAGATCTTGAGTGACCGTAGGAATTTTTTTTGAAATATTGCGTTCCCCAACAATAAGAGGTGTATCGGTCATGTCTACATAGTTCTTGAACTCGTAGGGTCCGCACGCTTAATGTTCGATGACGATTTAGTATTATATGAGTTATGTGATTTGGTGACCTAATGTTGTTCGGATTCCTGGATGAGAACACGGACATGACGAGGAGTCTTGTAATGGTCGAGAGGTAAATATTGATATATAGGATGATAGTATTCGGACACTGGAAGTGTTCCGGATAGTATCGGGTATTTATTTGAGTACCTGGGGGGTTACTGGAACCCCCATGGGGGAGATATGGGGCATAAGATGGGAGCACACCATCCCACAAGCGGTGGCGCGCCCCCCTTAGGCATGTGGCCGAATTGGAGAAGGAGGAGAAGGAGTTCGACCCCCTTCCTTCTCTCATTCCCCCTTCCCTTTTCTCTCCAGAAAAAAGGAAGGGGGAGGCCGAATTGGGGAAGGTCCTCAAGTAGGATTCCTCCTACTTGGGGCGCCCCATGGCTACTCCCCTCCCCTCCACCTATATATATGTGGGGAGGGGGCTCCTAGAACACACAACAACAATCGTTAGTCCTGTGCGGCGCCCCCCTCCACAGTTTACACCCTCGGTCATAGTTTTGTGGTGCTTAGGCGAAGCCCTGCGATAATCACTTCACCATCACTATCACCACGCCGTCGTGCTAACGGAACTCATCTACTTCCTCAACACCTTTCTGGATCAAGAAGGCGAGGGATGTCATCGAGCTAAACGTGTGTAGAACTCAGAGGTGTCGTACTTTCGATACTTGATCGGTCGGAGCTAGAAGAAGTTCGACTACATCAACCGCGTTGTCAAACGCTTCTGCTTTCAGTCTACGAGGGTACATGGACACATTTTCCCCCTCTCGTTGCTATGCATCTCCTAAATAGATCTTGCGTGAGAATAGGAATTTTTTTGAAATTGCATGCTATGTTTCCCATCAGAAGCACCGTTTAATTTCACATTCATCCAACACATAAGTAGCCTTGTGACATGAGCCATGATGGATGGATGAGCTTTGCCTATGCGACCACATCTCCCCCCCTCTTTCTCTCTCCCCCTCTCTCTGCTTGCCTTTTCTCCTCTGATGGCAGGCTCCTTTGCAAGCTACACTGACACATTTGAGGTGGTGTTTGTTCCATATCGTGCTAAGGCTATCCTTAACCATGTGGTTGGGGACAAGGGCAAATCCAGGAAAAAAGGTCACTAGGATCAACGGGGACAAGTAACATTAATGTATCCCTAAAAGATAAAGTGTAGCAGTAATATATGGCTAAAACCCTAAGATAATAGGAAAATAAAAATTTAGGAATTAGCACATTAAATCTCTTGCTCCTTTAGATCAATTACATGGATAAATCAACTTTAGTGTCACTTACAAATTGGAATTGCAGAGGAAGTCGTTGATTGGCAGAAGAGAGGAGTGACGATTTGGGGGTGGCGGAGATTCATGCGAAGAGGTGATTAGGGGCGGTGACGGTTCCGAAGTGGCGAGCAGAGGAGGAGATACGTTTTCTATCCAAGGAGATGAGCGATCCAGCCGATCCTCGCTAGCGAACAGACGAGTGATCAAGCCGATCCAACAAGCTAATGACTCTGTGATGGATTTGTGTTGCATTATGCTATCTTATGGGTTTACACAAAGTAGTGTGTTGTATGTTGTGGGCTTGTAGCAATGTGCCTAGACGCACCTGGGCTACGGTCAATTTGTTTCTTCACTAGTATCATTGTTTAACTAGGCTATATGTACAAAGGGTTGGAGCCAAGGTCGCCGGGATCAATTGACCCCAGCCTAACACTATAGCTCCACCTATGGTTGGGGATAACCATTTTTTATCGTTCGGTTGTGAGGGATTGGGTGAGTTAGATGAATAATTTATTTTGTTTGGTACAGAGGATAGAGGTGGCTAGGGATAGCCATTTGTGTGTTTGGTTGAGAGGATGGAAGAGTGGATAATTGTTGCACTCACCATTTTGTTTGAGGTGGTGATATTACCCCTCTATTTGTAATTTAGAAATATAGATATATCAAATCTAGGCTGAACTTTGATTTTGAAATTGAGAAGTAAACTTCAACATCAGAGACCAACATACCATGTCAACAATAACTTTGGTTTGTAGACAAAAGAGGGGGATGCCATCCGGGGCATCCCCAAACTTAGACGCTTGGGTATCCTTGAATATTACCTTGGGGTGACTTGGGCATCCCCAAGCTTAGGGTCATGCTGCTCCTTATTCCTTAATTCATCGTGGTCTCACCCAAAACATGAAAACTTCAGCACACAAAAATCAACAGAAACCTCGTGAGATCTGTTAGTATAACAAGAAAATCATAAACTTTAGGTATTGTTATCAACCCATTCATATTTTATTATTGCATAATACCTACTGTATTATAACTCCTTCATGACTTATACCCCCGATACAATCCATAGATTCGTTAAAACAAGCAAACTATGCAACGAAAACCAAATTTATCAAAAACAGAACAGTATGTAATGATCTGAACAAATGCAATACTTATGTAATCAAAAAATTCTGAATAATTAGGAAAACATGGGAAATTTGTATATCAATCATGTGTAAAAAAATCAGACTTCTATCACGTTCCAGTGAATTTAAACAATTCTACTACTGGGCACAAAAGTTTATGTTTTTCACAAAATCAAGTCAACTATCAACCAAATCATCCCAAAGGCTTTACTTGGCACAAACACTAATTAAAACACAAAAAACACAATCATAACAATAGCATAATTGTGTGAACAGAAAAAACAAAAAACAAAAGGAAAACTAAAGATAACTATTGGGTTGCCTCCCAACAATACGCTCCTAGCTAGGCGTAATGCATAGTTTCAAGACTCAAGTATTGTCATCCTTAGTTTTCATACCATAGTTTCAAGTATTTCCATCCTTAGTTTTCATAATAGATTCATATGGTGAATTATCTCTTTCTAGGGAATTTTTCCATTCCTTTATTTAATGGAAATTGAAATCTTATATTACCTTCTTTCATATCAATAATAGCACTTATGGTTCGTAGGAAAGCCCTACCAAGTATTATTGGACAAGACATATTGCATTCAATATCAAGCACAATCAAATCCACAGGTACATAAATTTCTATTAGCAGGAATAAGCAAATCATTTATTCTACCCAATGGTTTCTTAATAGTTGAAGCCGTTAAGTGAAAATTAAGGGAACATTCATCCAAATCATTAAGGCCCGGCACACTACATAAAGATTTTGGTATAGTGGAAACGCTAGCACCCTAGTCACATAAAGCATTACATTGATAATATTTAATTTTTATTTTCATAGTAGGTTCCCATTCATCATGAAACTTCCTAGGTATTGAAACTTCCAAATCTAGTTTTTCTTCAAAACTTTTATCATAGCTTCTACGATATGTTTAGTAAAAGCTTTATTTTGTTCATAAGCATTGGATGAATTTATTATGGATTGTAACAAGGAAATACACTCAATTAAAGAACAACTATCATAATTAAAGTCCTTGTAATCCAAAGTAGTGGGCACATCACTAGTTAAAATTTTGACCTCTCCACACCCACTTTTATCATTAAGATTGTCACCCTCTGAATAATTGGGATGCCTTGTAGCTAAAGTTGACTCTTCTTCAATCCTTTTTCATCAAGTTTTATATTACTAAATAAAGATTCAATGGGCGAGACACTAATCAGTTTAATATCTCCATCATGATTACGATAAAATCGGGCGAAATAGCCTTTTCTAGGGATTCTCGCTTAGCTCTCAACCTATCAGTTCTTTATTTACTTTCATTAATGGAGACATGCTACTTGTGAGCTACGTTGGGATTTCCTTAAAGTGGAGAGGGTGATGCAGTACTATAGAGATAAGTATTTCCCTCAGTTAAGAACCAAGGTTATCAATCTAGTAGGAGAACCACGCAACACCTCATGAACAGCACCTACACACAAAATAACAAATACTTGCACCCAATGCAAACAAGGGGTTGTCAATCCCTCGGCGGTTAATTGCAAGGATTAAATATCATAGTGATAGGTAGATAAAAACACAAAATAAAAATAAAGGTAAATAAATTACAGCATGGTATTTTTAGATTTTTATATATGATTAAAATAGACCCGGGGGCATAGACACTAGAGGCTTCTCTCTTAAAAATAGCATACGGTGGGTAAACAAATTACTGTTGGACAATTTATAGAAACACGAATAATCATGACGATATCCAAGGAAATGATCATGTATATAGGTATCACGTCTGAGACAAGTAGACCGACTCCTTCCTGCATCTACTATTATTACTCTACAAATCGACAGCTATCCAGCATGCATCTAGACTATTAAGCTTATAAAAAACGAAGTAACGCCTTAAGCAAGATGACATGATGTAGATAAAGTAAACTCAATCAATATGAATAAACCCCATCATTTTACCCTTAATGGCAAAAATACAAATATGTATCTTGTCCCCTTCTATCACTGGGATATAGATCATCGCAAGACCAAACCCATCACAAAGAACCTCTCCCATTGTAAGATAAATCAATCTAGTTAGCCAAACCAAATCAATAGATCAGAGAGAAATACAAAGTTGTAATAATTATGCATAAAAGAGTTCAGAGATGACTCAAATAATATTCATGAATAATCTGATCATAAACTCACAATTCACCGGATACCAACAAACACACAGCAAAAAAGGATTACATCGAATAGATCTCCAAGAACATCAAGGAGAACATTTATTGAAGATCAAAGAGAGAGAGAGAGAGGAAGCCATCTAGCTACTATCTATGGACCTGTGGGTCTGTGGTAAACTACTCACACATCACCTGAAGGGCAGCAAGGTTGATGTAGAGCCCCTCCGTGGTTGATTCCCCCTCCATCAGAGTGCCGGAAAATGCCTCCAGCTGGAATCTCGCGAGAACAGAAAATTACGGTGGCGAAAAAAGTATTTCGAGTGGCTCTTAGATGTATGGGTAATATTTGAGAATTTATAGAGGTGGAATTAGGTCAATACGTGCCACTAGGGGCCCACAAGCCCCGGGGCACCCCCTGGGGCACGCCTCCCGAGCTTGTCGCTCCCTCGTGGCTCATTAGGTCTTCCCCCAAACCTTCTAGGGTCTCTTCTGGTCCAGAAAAAAATCCAAAGTTTTGCTCCATTTGGACTCTGTTTGATATTGATTTCCCGAAAAACCAAAAACAAGCAAATAAATAGCAACTGACATTGGGCACTAGGTTAATAGGTTAGTCCCAAAAAATTATATATAATTGCATAATAAACATCCAAGAGTCATAATATAATAGCATGGAACAATCAAAAAATATAGATATGTTGGAGACGTATCAAACATCCCCAAGCTTAATTCATGCTCGTCCTCGAGTAGGTAAATGGTAAAAACAGAACTTCTGATGTGGAATGCTACCTATCATATTCATCATGTAATCTCTCTTTTGTGGCATGAATAATAGGATCTGAATGATTCAAAGCAATAGTCTATAATTTGACATAAAGACATGAATACTCAGGCATCCCAACAAACAATCATGTTTTTCAAAATATCAACGCTAAAGAACGTTATCCCTACAAAATCATATAGCCTTGTCTTGATCCATCTTCTTAACACAAAGTATTTATCATGCACAACCCTGATATGTTGATGTCTACTACACAACCTTCTTCTTGTAGACATTGTTAGGCCTCCAAGTGTAGAGGTTTGTAGGATAGTAGCAAATTTCCCTCAAGTGGATGACCTAAGGTTTTTCAATCTATGGGAGGCGTAGGATGAAGATGGTCTCTCTCAAGCAACCCTACAACCAAATAACAAAGAGTCTCTTGTGTCCCCAACACACCCAATACAATGGTAAATTGTATATGTGTACTAGTTCAGCAAAGAGATGTTGATACAAGTGCAATATGGATGGTAGATAAAGGTTTTTGTAATCTGAAAATATAAAAACAACAAGGTAATTAATGACAAAAGTGAGTACAAACGGTATTGCAATGCGTTGAAACAGGGCCTAGGGTTCATATTTTCAGTAGTGCAAGTTCTCTCAACAATAATAACATAATTGGATCATATCACTATCCCTCAACATGCAACAAAGAGTCACTCCAAAGCCACTAATAGCGCAGAACAAACGAAGAGATTATGATAGGGTACGAAACCACCTCAAAGTTATTCTTTCCAATCAATTCGTTGGGCTATTCCTATAAGTGTCACAAACAGTCCTAGAGTTCGTACTAGAATAACACCTTAAGACACAAATCAACCAAAACCCTAATGTCACCTAGATACTCCAATGTCACCTCAAATATCCGTGGGTATGATTATACGATATGCATCACACAATCTCAGATTCATCTATCTCTCCCTAATAATAAAGCACGGATTGAGTCTCCGGGTTCACTGTCGCGGCGTTTTTATACAAAGATCCCTGTGCTTTTTCGGAATTAACCCGCAGTCACGTCCCTAAGTAAAATAACGGTTCCCGTGAAAAAGGGTCGCCCACATCCTCTCGCACATGCACGCCTACCTGCATCTCCCCGACGGCTTCGCCTCACCAGCGGCAGGCCACCCCGCGCCCAGCTAGCCTCGCCTCGCACCGGAGGCGGCCGGAAGCAGGCCAACCCTCCACCCGACTCGCCTCGCCTCGCACCGGAGGCGGCCGGTGGCAGGTCGGACCCCCCTCCCCTCGCCGCTGCGGCCATCTACCACCACCGTCCTCGCCGCTCCCTCCCTCGCCCACCCATATCTAGACACCTAACCGGGAGAGGAGGAGGGGTTGACAAGGAGAGAGCACTCAGCCGGTGGCAGCGGCGGCTCCGAGTATAGGTAGGCGACGGCGGCGACTCGGTAGCAGCGAGCGGCCGATTCATCTCGCCTTCGTCTCCTTGCTAGCTCCCTGCCCTTCACATGTTCTAAGATATGGCCTCTACTCCTCGACAGCCACACCGAGCGGCCCATCCAAGAAACCAGCCCTGCCGCCCTGCTACTCCCAACCCCCCTGAGTCTCAACCTCGCCGCCTATTCTGGTCGATGTTGTGATTGACAATAACCAGGAATATTTCACCGCTCAGTTCATCCATTTGAATCCTTCTGCTGTAATTTTGTTCCCTACCCTTTCTTATTTGCAGGAAATTCAAGTGGGTACACATGTGAGTATCTTCTCCTTCCCTCTGTTGTATGCATGTGGTCATTTGTTATCGCTGATTAAGAATCAAGATCTGATACATTCTTGAATATTGAAGACTGTCTTAGTTGGTCCAGATTAAACTTGACAAATACAATTTCCTTTTGGTTCCATCTGACAATTTAGTTGTATTATTGATTTGGGCAGTTTTCAATAATCTTAAGCCGTCTTCAGATTTTAGCTCACTCAATCATTCTGAATTATTTAACCTTAGTATGCGGTACATGTGTTCCAAAGATTAATCCTGAGAAAATTGTAGTTGACCGGTTGGGTCTGTTTGATTTCTTTAGTAGACTACAGCGGCAGTCACCATCATTCATTATCTATTCTAAAGCTAGATTATTTGCACTACAATATATTTGTTACTTCAATCAAATAGTTCAGCCATGTCTTATTGATTTGGAGGTTCTTATTTTAGCCTACTCGGTCTCTGGATTATTTACTGTCAATTTTGATGCATGTCTTTAATAAAATAAGAAACTGATTTTGGTTGCTAAAATAAACACTAAACGCTACTTGCTCATGTTGGCTATGTGTAGAAAGACGATCACGGTGGAGGAGATCTCGACGGTCGATGTGAAGCTGGGGCGGAAGAAGGGCACGAATATCACCTTCCTAGAAGGAACGATCTAATTTTTCTGGTACTGTTATGTGTTTCAAAAAGTTATTGGGATGTAATTTTTATATTGACACTATAATCTATGAAGTTATATTTTCAGACATTTCACTTTTTGCATCAGCCGAGGCACATTTTATTTTCAAATAATTTCTGAAGTAAAATTTGTGAATGAACTGCATGATGTTTCATGTGTCTGAATTGTACTTGAAATAAAATATTAGATAGCAAGGTCCAGAGGAAATGTGAGAAAGTTGTCCAAAAACTGAAGAAACTTTTTTATTTTTCTTCCCATTACAAGTTTGCAATTTATACTATGCTTTATTTTTACTATAACGTCAAATTTATCATGTTTTAAGATGAATGGTAAATCAAATAAGGAAAGAAATTATGGTGCCCAGAATTTATATCCCTCACCGCTTCATCAACATGAGAAAATATTGTTTGATCCTTGTTTAGTCTTATTTGCAGCGTAAACTATGTTTACCATTCATTCTGTCCAGGAGCATCCTGACAGGGAGGTGCTTCACACCCTGCGTCTAGGCATGTACTGCAACGCCAACCACATGGCAAAGATTGCTGACAACTGTTAAGAGAAAGCAAACAACTGAGGAGGAAAAATCTTGTTTGTGCCTAATGATGGTTGCCTGAACCTGACACCAGATACCATGACAACCTTGAACCTGGACACCAGGGATATCTCCCACGGCGTGCCTCTTTAGACCAAATCCAGCAATCAACACCTCATCAATTTGCTCCATGAAGTTCAGGAACCATCATTAAGCACAAACAAGATTGTTCCTCCTCGGTTGCTGGCCCTTTAGTCATAAAAAATGATGTGTTGTGCTGGTTAGCAAGTTTTATCTCCCCCGTGGATGCAGATTTCAGAATATATTCATTTTTTCAGTACGATAGCTTGCAAGTTGCAATGTACCACAAAGCTAGCTATTAGCTGACCTATCTTTTCTGGTTGGAGCGTGTTTGATTTCCAACAAAACAATTCATCCAGCTATCCTTTCTATTGATTTTAGTTACGAGAATTCTCGCCGACAGAATTGATCTGGGCCAGTGTGCTCGGACGGCAAGAATGCCTCGATGACCACCATGCCCAAGGCGATGTACTTCTCTGGCGATGCCTGTGGGTGGGTGTGGACTTGCTCCGGTTCGGCTACGCCGTACTGTGTTGGATGACGTGTGTGCATGGTGTCGGAGTTGAAGATGGACCATTGTTTCGACTCTAGATGACATGGACGGTTGAGCTTGATCACGTTTGTTGTGAATAGGTGGACAACATGGCCCCCGATGATGAAAAAGAGAAGTGATAGCACAATATAGTGCTAAATGTGTGTAAGGATTTGTTTAATCGTTGCAACGCACAAGTATTTTTTGCTCAATCCAGGCTGACCATTGCATCACACAAAGAGGCAGAACCTCGTCCAGGTCGACGCCAAACCAGAGACCCGAACAAACGGTGTCGATCTAGAACAACAAGGCAACATGGCAAGGCGTCGCCGGGGATTCGCCACAGAAGAAAACGGCGATCTATGCTGGTGGAGAGCAGTGCGCGATACGGCGGCTGGCGGCAACATTTACTAGGGATAGGGAAATGGGGAACGTGAATAGAGATAGTGTGTGCAGTTCATCTAGCAACGATGGTGTGTCTTCTTGTTTGTGTAGGCCAACTCCTTAGGTTTGGGCCAAGCCCAAATAGTGCAAAGAAAAATTGCAAATAAAATATATTTTTTCAAAAAACAAAACATTCTGAAATATATATTTTTGAGAGAAATGTTTTTACCCCTCAAAAAACAAAACATTCCTATTCCTGAAGAACGTTCTTTTAAGAAAAACATCTATTAAAAATGTTCTTTTTCAGAGAAATGTTCCAATTTCATAAAAAACGTTAACTCTTCTTGAGAAAGTGTTCCAATTTTTATGTAAGTGTCAACTTTTATTAAAAATTAGGAAATTTTCACATTCAATTTTTCATCGACATTTATTAAAATTGGATATAAAAAAATGATGCACAATGACACATAAAGTAGGTGGTGCCCCTTTTTTCGCCCGGTGCAACGCACGGTACACTAATTTTAATAATAAAGCACGGATTGACTTCGTGGGTTCACCGTCACAATACACTTCTTTTTGTGAATTTACGCTTTCAATTTATAAATATAAAATATATACGCGAGGTGGTACTAATTAGTTACTCCCTAATTTTTGTCGGTCTTCGTTCCGTCCGTCCGTCTCAACCAAAATTCCCTGCATGGGCCGCACATAGCTTATTTTGTGTATCCCCGCATGGGCCAAGGTGGGCCTGGTCGGATATTTTGGCAAAAAAGGACATTTACTTGCGTCAGGAATTGAACTCACCATCTCTCAAACCATACCATACACACCTACCAACTAAGCAATATCAGCTCATGTGTACTCAAGACATTTACTTTTCTTATTCAATAGTACCACCTCGCCCCCTTACAACTGAAAGCACCAACATATATACGTCTTAGAGTTTCACTTTATCAACCAGCTCGATAAGTCGGCTAAGGAAGGAAGGAAAATGAGTCCAGGGAAGGAAAGATATATACATCCATACTATGTGGGCTAATTAAAAGGAAACAAAGAAAGAAGGAAGGAAGAAAATTAGTGGGCAATGAGTCCTGGGAAGGAAAGAAATATGGTGGGCCAACTAAAATAGGAAGGAAGGAATATCCATACTACGTGGGCGCTAATTATACTGGAAGGAAGGAAAAGAATGATGTGGTGCATCCTATGTGGACTAATTATACGAAATTCGGGCTAATTAACTTGTGAAAAATTAATGAGATTCATAATGCCATGCTTGCTGCATAAATTAAAAAGAGGGCGTTTAAGAAAACAAGTATTAAAGGAGATTAGGTGAAATTGCTAATTGGTGGTTGTTCAAGAAAAAGCCAAGAAACCCCCTAATTAAAGGAGAGTTTTTCTAAGGCACCCGAGTGTATTTGTGTGGAGGGCCTTCCTGTAATTGGCGTGAAGGGCGGCCGCTATCCGGCCCTGCTTGGATCCTAACCAAATACAATGAAGAACGACTCTTTTGTACTCTTTTCAGTTTCCTCCTCGGTGTGTGCATGTGTGTTGCTGTGCAAAGCTCAATCTCATTAAGTTTCCTATAGCTAGGTACACGAGCTAGGTTCTGCATATACCAACTTGACCTGCATGCAAATCTTATAGGAAAGCAAGACTTGATCGATTTGTCCTAGAACTGTGTACATGTGTAAACTTGGGCAAAACTGAACACAACATAGTTTCATGTACCTTGGTTTGTTGGTTCTGCATGTCAATGTTGATGATCTCAAACAACTACTTGGTTCTGATTGTTGATGTTATAGGATGGATGTGTGCACAATGAGAGAGCATCATGGAGATAGCAGAAACTAAAGGCCTAATTTGCCTCCACACATGGTTTTGTCTTGTCCAATTTCACAGCTTGATTGGTTAGTAACTTACTATTTTACTGGTCATGGAACAAACTATTTATAGGTCTAGGTCAAGACAAGGTGGATGATTCATCTGCCTAAATTGGGTAGGGTCCATCAACAACACGAGACTGGTCGGTAAAAGAATATTTCACAGTTGCGCCTTAAAAAATCAAGCCATGAAAATACTATCAATTTCTCTGTTGAAAAATAATTATCTCTTTGTGGCACATGTTTACCTCCTCTTCAACGGTTTCCATGTTAACTAGACCCCATTAAAGATTACATCACCTAAGCACCAACTCAATATGAGGGCGCTTGAAAACAAGCCGACGAACTTCCGCACTCGAGAATTCAGAAAAAAAATGTTTCATGTCTACCACATCTGCACAACCTGATTCTCGTGCCTTGCAAGCTATGTTACTTTAGTTGAAGGAAGGATAATGTAGGGATGCTATTTTCTCCCCTTGCAACGCACGGGCAATTTTCCTATTCAAACCAACACAAAGAACTTCAAAGAGTGCCCCAAAGATTCTACCGGAGAGTCAAGACGAAAACGTGTGCCAACCCCTATGCATAGGTTCATGGGCGGAACCCACAAGTTGATCACCAAGACATACATCAAATGGATCAATAGAATTCCCCATTGTCACCACGGGTATCCCACGCAAGACATACATCAAGTGTTCTCAAATCCTTAAAGACTCAATCCGATAAGATAACTTCAAAGGGAAAACTCAATCCATTACAAGAGAGTAGAGGGGGAGAAACATCATAAGATCCAACTATAATAGCAAAGCTCACGATACATCAAGATCGTATCACCTCAAGAACACAAGAGAGAGAGAGAGAGATCAAACACATAGCTACTGGTACATACCCTCAGCCCCGAGGGAGAACTACTCCCTCCTCGTCATGGAGAGCACCGGGATGATGAAGATGGCCACCGAAGAGGGATTCCCCCTCCGGCAGGGTGCCGGAATGGGTCTAGATTGGCTTTCGGTGGCTATGGAGGCTTCTGGCGGTGGAACTTCCGATCTATTATCCTCCCCGAAGTTTTTAGGGTATATGGGTATATATGGCAGGAAGAAGTATGTCGGTGGATCTCTGGGCTGTCCACGAGGTAGGGGCGCGCCTAGGGGGGTGGGCGCCCCCCACCCTCGTGGGCAGCCCGAGACTCTGCTGGTCCAACTTTGATACTCCGTGGGCTTCTTCTGGTCCAAAAATAAGTTCCGTGAAGTTTTAGGTCAATTGGACTCCGTTTGATTTTCCTTTTCTGTGATACTCTAAAACAAGGAAAAAACAGAAACTGGCACTGGGCTCTGGGTTAATAGGTTAGTCCCAAAAATCATATAAAATAGCATATAAAACATCCAAGGTTGATAATATAATAGCATGGAACAATCAAAAATTATAGATACATTGGAGACGTATCAGCATCCCCAAGCTTAATTCCTGCTCGTCCTCAAGTAGGTAAATGATAAAACCAGAATTTTTGATGTGGAATGCTACCTAACATATTTATCCATGTAGTTCTCTTTATTGTGGCAAGAATATTCAGATCCATAAGATTCAAGACAAAAGTTTAATATTGACATAAAACTAATAATACTTCAAGCATACTAACCAAGTAATCATGTCTTCTCAAAATAACATGGCCAAAGAAAGCTATCCCTACAAAATCATATAGTCTGGCTATGCTCTATCTTCACCACACAGAATATTTAAATCATGCACAACCCCGATGACAAGCCAAGCAATTGTTTCATACTTTTGATGTTCTCAAACTTTTTCAATCTGCACGCAATACATGAGCGTGAGCCATGGACATAGCACTATAGGTAGAATAGAATGGTGGTCGTGGAGAAGACAAAAAGGAGAAGATAGTCTCGCATCAACTAGGCGTATCAACAGGCCATGGAGATGCCCATCAATAGATATCAATGTGAGTGAGTAGGGATTGCCATGCAACGGATGCACTAGAGCTATAAGTATATGAAAGCTCAACAAAAATAAATTAATGGGTGCCCATCCAACTTGCTTGCTCACAAAGACCTAGGGCACTTGAGGAGGCCCATTGTTGGAATATACAAGCCAAGTTCTATAATGAAAAATTCCCACTAGTATATGAAAGTGATAAAACAAGAGACTCTCTATCATAAAGATCATGGTGCTACTTTGAAGCACAAGTGTGGTAAAAGGATAGTAGCATTGCCCCTTCTCTCTTTTTCTCTCATTTTTTTATTTTTTTTATTTTTTTTATTTGGGATTTCTCTTTTTTATGGCCTCTTTTTTTATTTTATTTGGGCTTCTTTGGCCTCTTTTTTCTTTTCGTCCGGAGTCTCATCCCGACTTGTGGGGGAATCATAGTCTCCATCATCCTTTCCTCACTGGGACAATGCTCTAATAATGATGATCATCACACTTTTATTTTCTTACAACTCAAGAATTACAACTCGATACTTAGAACAAGATACGACTCTATATGAATGCCTCCGGCGGTGTACCGAGATGTGCAATGACTCATGAGTGACATGTATGAAAGAATTATAAATGGTGGCTTTGCCACAAATATGATGTCAACTACATGATCATGCAAAGCAGTATGACAATGATGGAGCGTGTCATAATAAGCGGAACGGTGGAAAGTTGCATGGAAATATATCTTGGAATGGCTATGGAAACGCCATAATAGGTAGGTATGGTGGATGTTTTGAGGAAGGTATATGGTGGGTTTAAGGTACCAGAGAAAGTTGCGCAATACTAGAGAGGCTAGCAATGGCGGAAGGGTGAGAGTGTGTATAATCCATGGACTCAACATTAGTCATAAAGAACTCACATACTTATTGCAAAAATCTATTAGTTATCGAAACAAAGTACTACGCGCATGCTCCTAGGGGGATAGCTTGGTAGGAAAAGACCATCGCTCGTCCCCGACCGCCACTCATAAGGAAAACAATCAATAAATAAATCATGCTCCGACTTCATCACATAACGGTTCACCATACGTAAATGCTACGGGAATCACAAACTTTTAACACAAGTATTTCTCAAATTCACAACTACTCAACTAGCATGACTCTAATATTACCATCCTCATATCTCAAAACAATCATCAAGTATCAAACTTCTCATAGTGTTCAATGCACTCTATATGAAAGTTTTTATTATATCCCTCTTGGATGCCCATCATATTAGGACTAAATTCATAACCAAAGAAAATTACCATGCTGTTTAGAGACTCTCAAAATAATATAAGTGAAGCATGAGAGTTCATCTATTTCTATAAAATAAAACCACCAACGTGCTCTAAAAGGATATAAGTGAAGCACTAGAGCAATGACAAACTACTCCGAAAGATATAAGTGAAGATCAATGAGTAGTAAAATAATTATGCAACTATGTGAAGACTCTCTAACATTTAAGAATTTCAGATCTTGTTATTTTATTCAAACAGCAAGCAAAACTAAAGAAAATAAAATGACGCTCCAAGCAAAACACATATTATATGGTGAATAAAAATATAGCTCCAAGTAAAGTTATCGATGAACGAGGAAGAAAGAGGGGATGCCTTCCGGGGCATCCCCAAGCTTAGGCTCTTGCCACTCCTTATTCCATAGTCCATCGAATCTTTACCCAAAACTTGAAAACTTCACAACACAAAACTTAACAGAAAAATCGTAAGCTCCGTTAGCGAAGGAAAACAAAACACCACTTCAAGGTACTGTAATGAAATCATTCTTTATTTATATTGGTTTTAAACCTACTGTATTCCAACTTCTCTATGGTTTATAAACTATTTTACTAGCCATAGATTCATCGAAATAAGCAAACAACACATAGAAAACAGAATCTGTCAAAAACAGAATAGTCTGTAGTAATCTGGATCAAACGTATACTTATAGAACTCATAAAATTCTCAAATAAATTTCTGGACGTGAGGAATTTATATATTAATCATCTGCAAAAAGAATTAACTAAATAGCACTCTCCAATAAAATATGGCAGCAATTCTCGTGGGCGCTAAAGTTTCTGTTTTTACAGCAAGATCGCAAAGACTTTCCCCAAGTCTTCCCAAAGGTTCTACTTGGCACAAGCACTAATTAAAACATAAAACCATAATAATAACAGAGGCTAGATAAATTATTATTGCTAAACAGGATCAAAAAGAAAGGAACAAATATAAAGTTGGGTTGCCTCCCAACAAGCGCTATCGTTTAACGCCCCTAGCTAGGCATGATGATTTCAATGATGCTCACATAAAGGATAAGAATTGAAACATAAAGGGAGCATCATGAAGAATATGACTAGCACATTTAAGTCTAACCCTCTTCCTATGCATAGGGATTTTGTGAGCAAACAACTTGTGGGAACAAGAATCAACTTGCATAGGAAGGTAAAACAAGCATAACTTCAAAACTTTAAGCACATAGAGAGGAAACTTGATATTATTGCAATTCCTACAAGCATATATTCCTCCTTCATAATAATTTTCAGTAGCATCATGAATGAATTCAACAATATAACCAGCACCTAAAGCATTCTTTTCATGATGCATAAGCATATAATTTTTATTACTCTCCACATAAGCAAAATTATTCTCATTCAGAATAGTGGGAGTATCATAAGAGACTCGAATACTATAAATTGTTTCCACATTAAAAGAGTAATGTTCAGAAAAGGGGTAATCATAATCATGACAAGTTTTATAAATATAATCAATACTTTTTATATCATAAGTATCATCACAATAATCATCATAAGTAGGAGGCATGCTATCATCATTATAAATTTGCATATCAAAACTTGGGAGACTAAAAATATCATCTTCATTAAACGTAGCATCCCCAAGATTGGGACAAACATTAATTGCAGCAAATATATTCTAAAAACATCATCTTCATCAAACATAGCATCCCCAAGCTTGGGCCTTTTCATATCATAAGCATAATCACTCTCATCATGAATAGTATGGATAGCACCAATAGTATAGCAATTATCATATTCTTCCAAGCAAGTGCCAAAAAGAGATATCATCAAGTGCATCATCTTCCACAATTATATTTTCATGAGGCACAACAGTAATAGGAGCAGCATTATTTGGGAGAGATATCTTTTTACCTCTCTTCCTTTTTCTTTTCTTCTTCTTCACCACATCATGTGTGGGTTCAATCCTCTTTTTGGAGATCCTAATAGGAGGATATTGGGAAGTCTCTTCCCTTTCATTAGTATTCTCTTCATCTTCTATTTGTTTTCTTTTCTTTATGTAATTGGCAATATAAGGTTTTTCATTGCAATTAACCACATAATACATATAAGTTTCCTCTAGATCAAAATTAAGAATTCTATAAAGGGCAAATTCTGGAATAACCTTAGTTATACGTTTCATTTCTTCATAACCCAAGAGAAAACTAAGTTCATTATGATGTGCAAGAGAAATCAAGTCATCACAATTTTTGGACACGATACGATCATGAAACAATTTGCATTGCATACTGAAATGATCACGTTCATTGCAAAGTTCACAAGTACGGCTTAGAAAATTTAAATTTTCAGCACAAACTTCTAGCCTTTCTTGCAACCATTTAGTTTCTAAATGCTTACGCCTCTTGCAACATCTATCTTCCATATTAGGTGTGTACTTGCAAACCCAATGCACTCCACAAAAATTGACATGTTTATAGGAGACATTTTCATCATAACTAGTGCAATCATCATTAGTACTATGGATATTCAAGGATTTCATACTAACAACATTGCAATCATGCTCATCATTCAAAGATTTAGTGCCAAACATTTTAATGCATTCTCCTTCTAACACTTTGGCACAATTTTCCTTTCCATCATACTCACGAAAGATATTAAAAATATGAAGCGTATGAGGCAAACTCAATACCATATTTTTTATAGCTTTCTTTTATTAACTAAACTAGTGATAAAACAAGAAACTAAAAGACTCGATTGCAAGATCTAAAGATATACCTTCAAGCACTCACCTCCCCGGCAACGGTGCCAGAAATGAGCTTGATGTCTACTACACAACCTTCTTCTTGTAGACGTTGTTGGGCCTCCAAGTGCAGAGGTTTGTAGGACAGTAGCAAATTTCCCTCAAGTGGATGACCTAAGGTTTATCAATTCGTGGGAGGCGTAGGATGAAGATGGTCTCTCTCAAGCAACCCTGCAACAAAATAACAAAGGGTCTCTTGTGTCCCCAACACACCCAATACAATGGTAAATTGTATAGGTGCACTAGTTCGGCGAAGAGATGTTGATACAAGTGCAATATGGATGGTAGATAAAGGTTTTTATAATCTTAAAATATAAAAAAGCAAGGTAACTAATGACAAAAATGAGCACAAACGGTATTGCAATGCATTGAAACAAGGCCTAGGGTTCATACTTACACTAGTGCAAGTTCTCTCAGCAATAATAACATAATTGGATCATATCACTATCCCTCAACATGCAACAAAGAGTCACTCAAAAGCCACTAATAGCGGTGAACAAAAGAAGAGATTATGGTAGGGTATGAAACCACCTCAAAGTTATTCTTTCCAATCAATCCGTTGGGCTATTCCTATAAGTGTCACAAGCAGCCCTAGAGTTCGTACTAGAATAACACCTTAAGACACAAATCAACTGTCGGTCTCAAAACCGACGGATCTCGGGTAGGGGGTCCCGAACTGTGCGTCTAGGCCGGATGGTAACAGGAGGCAGGGGACATGATGTTTTACCCAGGTTCGGGCCCTCTTGATGGAGGTAAAACCCTACGTCCTGCTTGATTGATATTGATGATATGGGTAGTACAAGAGTAGATCTACCACGAGATCAGAGAGACTAAACCCTAGAAGCTAGCCTATGGTATGATTGTATGTTATGGTTGTTATCCTACGGACTAAAACTCTTCGGTTTATATAGACACCAGAGAGGGTTAGGGTTACACAAGGTCGGTTACAAAGGAGGAGATATCCATATCCGTATTGCCTAGCTTGCCTTCCATTCCAAGTAGAGTCCCACCCGGACACGAGACGAAGTCTTCAATCTTGTATCTTCATAGTCTAACAGTCCGGCCAATGGAGATAGTCCGGCTGTCTGGAGACCCCCTAATCTAGGACTCCCTCAGTAGCCCCTGAACCAGGCTTCAATGACGATGAGTCCTGCGTGCAGTATTGTCTTCGGCATTGCAAGGCGGGTTCCTTCTCCGAATACATCACAGAAGAATCTGAATACGAGGATAGTGTCCGACCCTGCAAAATAAGTTCCACATTCCACCGTAGAGAGAATAATATTTTCGCAGATCTAATTTGCTGGCTTGTTTTGGTAGCACGACGTTACATCATGGCCCGGTGATTATTCGAACCGTTTCTTTTAACCAGCCCCGCACATAACGCGAGGCAGTTTTTTGACACGTCTTGTCAAAGCAGAGATCGTGTCCCCTTATTACGGGATTCTCATCAATACAGGCGTGGGTAACCCAACCGCGCCATCAATTGCGGTGCTTGGGGGATAAGCGAGTTTTACCAGGCAAGTGGGGATGCTTAGTTTCGTCTGCCCATATAAAGGGATAAGGATTCACCTTTCTATCCACGCCTTCTTCCTCCTTTGCTCATCCATTTTCGCACACTCGAGCTCTAGCGCCCAAGTCCGCACTTCCCACCTCGACCTTCTCCAATCATGTCTGGAGCAGGAGGCAGGTGGATGGTCTCCTCCGTCACGGAGGCAGACATCAAAAAGCTATGCGGAGCCGGATACTTAGCCGCGAACATCGCTCATCGGCTGCCTGTTGTGGGGCAGATCGTCCCTACCCCGGAACCTCACGAGAGGGTAGTTTTCCTTCACCACTTCCTCCGCGGACTAGGGTTTCCCCTCCATCCATTCATCTGTGGTCTCATGTTCTACTACGGGCTGGACTTTCATGATCTGGCCCCGAACTTCATCCTCAACATTTCGGCGTTCATCGTCGTGTGTGAGGCTTTCCTCTGCATCCGGCCCCACTTCGGCCTGTGGTTAAAGACCTTCAATATCAAGCCGAAGGTAGTACGAGGCAAACAAGCAGAATGCGGTGGAGCCATGGTGGGCAAGATGCTCAATGTCATATGGCTCGAAGGCTCCTTCATGGAGACAATAAAGGGATGGCAATCGGCGTGGTTCTACATCACCGAGCCGTGCGACGCCAAATGGGGGGCAGCTCTTGAGTTTCGATCCAGATTCCCAACACGGCTCACTTCCTGGAAAGAGAAGGGCTTGTCGTGGGGTTCATCGGTGGAGCTGGATGGACTCCAGAAATGTATCCGGAGTATGGCGAGCAGGAAGCTCAAGCTTGTCAACATAGTCCGAGTTATGCTCATCCGCCAGATCCTCCCGTGTCAACAACGGGATTTTACCTTATGGGAGTTCGACCCGGCCCAGCACCAGACTTTGAGCGAGCTCTTCGATATGACACACAAGGATGTCTGGAAGGTGCTGTTCAAGGGCGCCGAGGTCCCCCCTTCTCTCGCCAAGGACCGCGGACTAAGCGCAAAGCGTTTAGCGCGTTTGGTGAGTTCAATACGTCCCATAGGACATTTATTTTCCCTAGCTTAATTATGCGCGGTGTCTAATCTCCATGCCTTTGATAGGACTGGGTGGAGATGTCGGGGCAGATTAACTGTCCGGCCCCTTTGCCCGAAGACACTATGAGTGCTCTCCTGATGGAGATGCTGGCTCCGGCTCCTTACAAGGTGCCGGAGAAGACCAAGAAGGCCAAGGGAGCCCGAAAGAGTTCCTGACGCCATGTGTTATCGGACTCATCGTCCGATAACTCTGCGACACACTCTTCCCCTAAAGATGAGGAGGAAGAAGAAGATGCTCCCCCTCCAGGAGGGGGAGACAAGAAAAGGAAGGCCGCCCCAACTGGGGAGGCCGAAGGGTCCAAGAAGGGGAGGACTCTCCTTCCGGACAGTTCCACCGCTATCGACGAGGGCGAGGACGAGTGGTTGCCCCGGGCCAAGCCCCCGGGGAGATCGTAAGTATTCGGATACCAGAGTAACTCATAGCATTCTTTTGTCGCACTCCTTTCCCTAACGCCGAACATGATTATGCAGGCCGCCGCGAACCAGCATTGACGTATCATCGGACGGCTCCCTGGGCTCGTCGGACATGGATAGGGATCCAGTCCCGACCGCCACCTCCCCTCATCCTGCTGACGACGCCGAGGTGCTGTCTCAAGAGGCACCGGGTCGAGGGGAGACAGTCCTGGAGGCGCCTCAAGGCGACCTTCTGGACTCCGGGAGCCGCGGGGACGGGGCCCCCGAGAGCTCCGAGTTCGGCCATCAGCCGAACACCGCGCCGGACCCTCCAGCGGTTCCGGGCTCGGGCAGGCGGCCTCCTTCTAAGAGGGGCGAGACGCCTGTGCCGGTGACCTCTGTCCATCCAGAGGCACCGGACAATCTGCTGGAAGTGCTTCGCAGCACTTCCATCGACGAGGAGCACCGCACTATCATGAGTGCGGTGATCCAGAAGGTTCAGTCTGCCAAAAGCGAATGGACTGAAGCCTGTGCCAGCCTTCTAACAGGCTTTGAGGTAAGTGTTTTAAAATGTAGTAGAAATATTACCGCATAGACAGTAGCCCCTGATGCTTTGTTCGGTGTTCACAAAGAAAAGCCGAACAGAGGATCAAATAATATCGCAGGAGTCTAATATGAGTATGTCAATATGCGTATGCAGGCTTCGTTGATGGCGTCCGCCGCACTAACTGCGGAGGTCGCCGTACTGAAGCAGGACCTCGGGGGGTCCAGGAAAGAGCTCGGCCTTGCCAAGAGGCAGCTCGAGGAGAACAAGGGTAAGTAATACCCTGACTTATGTATATATATATAAAAGAGGACGCGATTGCAAAATGACAGGATCATTGTATGTTTGCCAGGGGCCACGACCGAGGTGGCGACCCTGAAGCAAGTGCTAACCAAGGCCGAAGATACAGCGGCCAAGGAGCGCACCGAGCGAGAGAAGCACGAGGCTCGGGTGGGCGAGGTGCAGCAAGAGCTCCAGGATCTTGTGGCGAAGCACGAGGCGTTGGAGCTTGACTCCAAGAAGGGGGAGTCTGAGCTTGCCGCAGCCCTCGAGAGTGTAAAAAGTGCCAAGGCCGAAGCCCAAAAGGCCCTCCAAGAGATCGACGCGATGAAGAAGATAGCGGCGGGTAAGGCTTTCTATATGCAAAGCAAGCATGTAAAAGTAAATTACCGATTACATACCCGGATCCGGAGCTCTTCAGGAGCATTCGCAGATTTGCCCCGCAGTGTGTCCGATGCCGCACAATTTACCAGGCCGAGGACGGAAGCTCGATGGAGAAGCTGTTTTGGTCTCAGTATGCTGAGGCCGAATGTCCGGTGCCAATGAGCGACCAGCTGAAGCAGATGGTCGAGCTACATAAGGCGGCCGATCAGGCCATGAAGAGCTTTATAGTCCAGCTATGGCCTGGCGACGCCCTTCCGAACAGCTTCTTCGGCCTGGTGAGGCGGCTTGTGGATGCCTGCCCGCGGCTGGAGGTCGTCAAGCGATCTGTCTATATTGAAGGTGCACGCCGGGCTTTCGCCCGTGTGAAATTGCAGTGGGTCAAGCTAGACGTCGTGAAGCTGATCAAGGAGGGGCCGCCAGAGGGCAAGGAGCACCGCCACCCCGGAATGTACTACGAGGGTGTTCTGTCGGGTGCCCGTCTCATCGCGGACGAGTGTTCAAAAGATGTAATATTTGAGTAAACTTGCTCATTTTATCTTGTATTTATGAAAACTTGTTTCATATGCGCTATGCAACGCTTGTTTGAATTTAAAATATTACCTTCTGTTTGGCTGTTTATCCAATCTGAGAGATGGCTAGTCATCGGCTTCTGCCCCCATGCCACGAGTGCTGGGGTGTTTGGGATAAACCTGAGCACTCTTGTTCCCATATTTGGGTCCTTCGAGGGAGGTGCTCAGCACAACGAACAAGGCAACCAGACTAATAATGCTTTATCACTCTCACTTAGCCATAGAATTCTATAATTTTAAATTTTGGTGAAGCCCCTCGTATTCGGAAGGCCGAATTCCGGGCGCGATACACGCCTGTAAGCCGGACAGGGCCGGCCCCTCGCCCTAAGCGACATAAGTCTTTAGGGACTCGAAAAACCTCGCCGAACAGCGACCAGTCTCTCGCCTTATCATGATAGTCAGTTTTAGCTTTCTCTACTGAGGTGCTAAGCCCGGCGGAACCGGGGCACAATCACAGTAGTTCTCCTAGTGCTACCTTAGCCGATAGAGTGGAATGTAAGGTACCAAAACATAGGAGCCGGGCAAACCCAACATTTGACCAAAGACATGATTCGGAGCTGATGCATATAATGCTATAAGTTCGGGGTGCCGCACTTGTGAAAGTGTTCGGACTTTTCACACCGCATTGTGGGGTACGTAAGCCCCTGGTGTATTGGCCGTACCATAGTGTACGGTTGCAAGGCGTCATTAATGAACACATAGATATATATATATATATATATAACAAGAATGCAATAATAGTCATAATGTCATGCATTATTTATTAAAAAAATTGCGTTAAAGCAGAGTGATACAGATAGTGCGATAAGCAAAGAGTAGGACTATGTCCCTTCCAAGGGCAAGCTGAGGAATGATATTAAATTGAATATTTCACTCATTTACTGTAATCAACCTGGGAATTCCGTGATATAACGTAGCTGTCTGCCTCCTTGGTTGCTGCATCATATGTTCGGCAATAGTGCTGCTGGACAGTGTTTCCAGAGATTAAGGTCCTGAAAGAAAAAGAAAAATAACCGAACGGAAAGCCCCTAGTGCGGTTTAGGCCGCGTCTTGGGGCGTGTCGTAGTTGTGCCCCCCTCCCCACATGTGCCCATTGTATTTTTAATGCGTAATTATGTACGCGCGGCACGAGTTTCGCCGCTGGGATGGGATTGGGGTGGCCGACGTATTGCTACGCGAGCTCAGATCACGCCAAGCGGTCTATTTGCCGATTGCCCCGAGCGCGCTTGAAGGTGTCCGGGCTGTGAAGCGCCGCACTGGTTGATTGCCTTGAGAGGCTGCTTTGCATTTCTGCTGCGAGGGCTGCGGTGTGCTCCTCTATTCGGAGAGAGCGCTCTGTGTTTCCATTGACTGTAATAACTCCGCGAGGTCCTGGCATCTTGAGCTTGAGGTATGCATAATGCGGTACCGCATTGAATCTAGCAAATGTGGTTCGCCCGAGCAGCGCGTGATAACCACTGCGAAACGGGACTATATTGAAGATTAACTCTTCGCTTCGGAAGTTATCCGGGGATCCGAAGACCACTTCCAGTGTAATTGAGCCTGTGCAATGGGCCTCTACACCTGGAATGACGCCCTTAAAGGTCTTTTTTGTGGGTTTGATCCTCGAGGGGTCTATACCCATTTTGCGCACTGTGTCCTGATAAAGCAGGTTCAGGCTGCTGCCGCCATCCATAAGGACTCGAGTGAGGTGAAATCCGTCGATGATTGGGTCTAGGACCAGTGCGGCGAATCTGCCATGACGGATACTAGTGGGGTGGTCCCTGCGATCGACGGTGATCGGACATGAGGACCAAGGGTTGAACTTTGGGGCGACTGGCTCCAACGCATATACGTCCCTGAGCGCACGCTTCCGCTCCCTCTTGGGGATGTGGGTTGCGTATATCATGTTCACCGTCCGCACTTGCGGGGGAAACCTCTTCTGTCCTCCAGTGTGCGGCTGTCGGGGCTCCTCCTCGTCATCGCTATGCGGCCCCTTGTCCTTGTTTTCGGCAATTAACTTGCCGGCCTGCTTGAACACCCAACAATCCCTGTCGGTGTGATTGGCTGGCTTGTCTGGGGTGCCGTGTATTTGACACGAGCGATCAAGTATACGGTCCAAGCTGGATTGCCCCGAGCGCGCTTGAAGGTGTCCGGGATGTGAAGCTGGACGAGCCTTTGAATCTGGCATTGACTGTCGTATCCTCAGTATTTTCGCTGTTAATGCGGCGCTTATGCTTGTTGTGACGTGACTTGCTATTGCCGTCCTTGGTATCTGAGGTACCATGGTTATTTGATATGCTATTACTGCGAGCCAGCCAGCTGTCTTCTCCCGCACAAAAGCGGGTCATGAGCGTCGTGAGAGCTGCCATAGATTTTGGCTTTTCCTGACCAAGGTGTCGGGCTAGCCACTCGTCTCGGATGTTGTGCTTGCAAGCCGCTAAAGCCTCTACATCCGGACAGTTGACGATTTGATTTTTCTTTGTAAGGAACCGAGTCCAGAATTGCCTGGCCGACTCTTCTGGCTGCTGAATTATGTGGCTCAAATCATCGGCGTCTGGTGGTCGCACATAAGTGCCCTGAAAGTTGTCGAGGAATGCGGCTTCCAGATCTTCCCAACAGCTAACGGAGTCCGCTGGCAAGCTGTTAAGCCAATGCCGCGCTGGTCCTTTGAGCTTTAGTGGGAGGTATTTGATGGCGTGTAAGTCATCGCCGTAGGCCATGTGGATGTGGAGGAGGAAGTCCTCAATCCATACTATGGGATCTGTTGTGCCGTCGTATGATTCAATATTTACAGGTTTGAAACCTTCTGGGAATTCATGTTCCATTACTTCGTCTGTGAAGCATAAGGGGTGTGCGGCGCCTCTGTATTGGGCTACATCTCGACGCAGCTCGAATGGGTCTTGCCTGCTGTGTTCGGCCCGGCCGGATTTGCTTTTACTGTATCCCGTGTGACGTTTGTCGTCTCGCAGAGTGGTGCACCCTCGTGATCCGTAGATCGATCTTGAATGCTTTGCCTTGTCCTCCAATATGTCTCGCAGGTCTGGCGTATGTCACGACCGGTTTTCCAATAAAAATATTTATTGAGAAACCAATCTTTTGAGTCCAGTATGAGAGAAATCCTCCTCACTGGTAGACAAATTCTTGATACAATAAGCCAGTAGCATAAAATATATTACAGGGTCGAACTACGGTAGCTCAACCAAATTATTACAAGCACGCCAATAATTATACATAATGGCGGACATGACACAGTGGTGTGGAGGCATACTACTGACTCGAGGATAGGGCGGTGGTGGAAAAACACAGCGGGGAGAGAAATACAAGACTCTAAGTCTGTCATCTCATCGAGCGTCGAGGTGAGGCTCGATGAATTTATTTGGTAGCGGAAGCGGATATAAAACAGCGACCAAATCCAGGGTCGCACGAGACTGACTGGGACTCCTCTAGGTGTCGGACTCGCTATCAAACTCTTCATCCATGAGATCGCCTTCGTCAGCATCTGGCCAAATCAACAAGCCAGTGAGTACTTTGAAAGTACTCGCAAGACAGTTCGGACGTAAGATATAACAAATGCATGCATGGATGCGTCATGAATAATTCACCAATGTACATTCAAAAATTAGCATAACAAGGTAAGTAAAAGGGAAACGGCGGTAGTCCGCCTGAAATCCCAACAAAACATAAAAAACTATCGATCGGGTGTCTGAAGCGATGCCTCGAAAGGTGAACAAATAAGTATAAGGAAATAATGCCACAGTCGGGCGTCTTAGCGACACCACATAAAGGGCTTTAAAAGAAATACCACAGTCGGATGTCGAGGCGACATCACAGAAAGGGCTTTAAAAGAAATGCCACGGTCGGACGTTGGGGCGACATCACAGAAAGGGCTTTAAAAGAAATTCCACAGTCGGACGTCGGGGCGACATCACAGAAAGGGCTTTAAAAGAAATGCCACGGTCGGAC